>NW_028189906.1:0-8534 GCF_048542155.1 Nylanderia fulva | reverse complement strand
CATTTAAAAATTTTTTGTATAAGTGTAGGAAGTGGTTTGTGCGCTTTTTCTGTGCGCGAGGTGGCCGATCGCACGCCGCATTTGCGACAGACAGTGCGGGAATACCCTTTTAAAACCGCGGCTCAGCCGGGGAAAATGGTTTAAAGGGTTTTTCACTCCCCGCGCGCCGCTAATGGGGCGTGGAAAATCGGCCGCTTTCGCACAAAAAACGACAAAAAAGTGCCCTTTGCCTGCCCGTGAATACAAAAATAAATTTTTAATTAAAACCAGAAAAAGAATTAATTTAATTTCCAATTTAACGATATTTTTATAATTTTAATAGTTAAAAATTTACGGGGAATTTTAATATTTTTTTTTATCCCTCTGATAGATTGACGTTTTTAAAATAAATTGTCCTTGGGAAAGTGAAGGGCCTCTTGATCATATCTAAATTAAGGAAATTTTTGTTTTTAAACGCCCAAAAAAATTTGTTTTTAATAATCTGGTAAATCTCAGAAAAAAAAATTAAGTAATCGATAAAACCCTTTGAAGTATTTGGCTAAAAAAAAATACTAATCTTTTAACTTTACTTCTTTTTTAAAAAAATGGTTTTTTTAAATGCTTTTTTTGAAAATTTCCCTGTAAAATTTTTAAATTCAAAAAGGCCCCCCCAAAATTTTAAAGTTTCGGTTTTAATAAAGCGGGAAAAAAGAAATTTGCCCAAAAAATTTTTTTTGCGAAAGGGAAACCCCAAAATTAAAGGTGGGGGATCGTGGTTTTTCCCTTCTAAATTTTCCCACCTTTCCCCTTTTTTTCAAGGGGAAATTTGAAAAAATTTTGAAATTTTTGACTCCTAAAAAAAGGTTAAAGGTTTTTTTTTAAAATGAAAAGTGAATCCCCAAAATGGAAAAACTGGGGGCCCCCTTATTTTTGGAATTTAAAAAGGACTTTCCCCCCAATTTTTCGAAAGAAAATATAAAATTAATAAAAATTTTTTAACAAAAAAAAAATGGGGGGGGGAAAATTAAAAAAATGTATAAATTTTTATTGCGTCAAAAAATTTTTTTTTTGGACTCTTTACATTTTTATAAAATAAAAAAAAAAAAATTTTGTTTACCCTTGTTTTGAATCCCCGATGTATAAAATTTTTTTAAAAAATTTAATACATAAAAGTTATTTTTTACAAGTTTTTTTACTGTATTGAAAATTTTTTAAATTAACTTTGTTTTTATTTCACTTTTTTTTTTATGTCAAAAAATTTAAAAACCCCTTTTGATAAGCAGTAACCCCAAAAATTTTATTTTAAAGTTTTAATTTCCCCGGGATAAATTTTTAAAAAGAAAATATAATTTTGGTTTTTGAAATTTTATATGTTTTTTAAAAAATTGTTTTTTTTCTTCTTATTTTTTTTTAAATTTGAAAATTAAAAATTTTTTTCAAAAAGTTTGATGAAGAAAAAATATGGTGTTGCTTTTTTTAAAAAGCTTACGATTTTTGGATTCTCCGTAAAAAAAATTTTTTCAATATTGAATGAGTTGAATCGAAGCATTGGTTTTAAAATTTTTGGGGGTTTTAGAATAAAGATTTTTTTCGAAAAAAAGCCCACAAGGGTTTAAATTTTTAACCGCTAATAAATTCCGCTTTAAAAAGTTTTAAAAAAATTCGCGGAAAAAAGGAAAATTTTTTTCGTCGGTAAAAACATTTTTGCAAAAAAAAATTTGGGAAAAAAGTTAGTTTTGAATCTTTTTACATCTTCTTGTTAAAAAAAAGAAATAAATACAAAAAATTTAAAATTAAAAAAAAAAAATTTAATTAGGGGAAAATTTATTAATTATTATTTTCTTTTTTAAAAATTTAAATAATTTTTTAAAAATTTAAAAATTTTAAAAATTTTTAAATAAAGATTTAAGTATTTTTTTATTAAGTTTTAAATTTTATATATATATATAAGAATTTTTTTTTATGGTTTTTTTGGGGGGGGGTTCCCCGTTTTTTAAAAAAGGGGGAAAAAAAAGGGAATATGGGTTTTGGTGTTTTGTTTTTTTTTTGGGAAAGGGGAAAAACGCGAAAGCGAAAAAAAAAGATTCTTCATTTGACATCTTTGATTTTTGCCGTTTTCCCTTTTTCCCAAAAAAAAATCGAATCCCCGCCAAAATTGCTTTTTTTCCCATTTTTCAAAAACCCCAAGATCCCCCCCCTTTTCCCCCGGGGGAAAAAACAAAATTACGACCCCTTTTGGGGGAAAATTTTTTACATTTTCCTTCGGGAATGTCTCACATATTTAAAACCCCTTTGCGATACGGCCCCCATGGGCGAGGGGGCTAATATTTATGGGACTGCCCCCGTTTTTTAAAATATATAATATAAAATATTTATATTTTTATATTTTTTTTTGGGAAGGAAAATTTACATTTAAAACAAAGGCCCCAATTTGTAAAAATATAACCCGGGGGTTTTTTTTCAAAAAAAAGGGACAGACGTTAAAAAAGTTAAAAGGGCCCGGTGACAAAAAAACCACACACCCCCAAAAAACCCCCAAAGGGGAGAAGAAAAAGGAAAGAAGAGAGGAGGGAGAGGTTTTTATTTTTTTTTTAAAAGGCTTTTTTCACTTTTTCTTAATTGTGTATTTTTAAACCAACGAACCCTTGTATAAAAAAACAAAAAATCAATTTATTTTTGTATAAATTATTTAAAATTTTTTTGATAAAAATTATAACATTTTAAAATTTTTGTCCCAAAAACCCCCCTAAACCTTTTAAAGCAGAAAAAAGATCTTTTGGGGGACGATTTTTTTTAAACAAAAATGCGAAGTTCAAAAATTTTCGAATTATAAAAGAAAAAATTTTAAATGGTTTTTCAAAATAAGCGTTATAAAAATTTTAAAAAACACATTCGTAAATTTAAAATTTAAAAGTGAAATTTTTAAATAAAATTTTAAAAATTAAGATTTGATGCAAAGAAAGAGGAAAATTTGGGATATGCAAAATATTTAACCTTTTTTACATTTTCGGGAAAAGAAAAAATGTTCAAAAAATCCTTAAAAATACTATTAACAGGTTCACTTCGGGGCACCGGGGGGTGGAAGTTCTTTCAGTTTTAAAAATTGAAACGTCAAAAAATGGAAATTTTTTGCTTCAAATTAAATATTAAGATTTTTTTTAATTGAAATAGAAGTTCTACTTTTTACCAAATTTTTTAAAATTGAAAATCTTTTTTATAATGTTTAATTACTTTATCCTTTTCTCTAGTTTATTTTTTTTTTAATTTTAAACAAACCATAATGATTTTTTTTCAATACTTCTAAAAATGATTTTTTTATGTTTTCATCATCATATACATTTAAATATTTTTTAATTGAAAAAAATAAAAAAAAATTTTTGAAATTAAATTTTTAAATTAAAATTTAAACACATTTTTCCAATTTAAGGAACCTTTAATTGAAAAATTTTGTTTTGACTATTGAATTTGAAACTTTTTTTAAATTTAATTTTTAACTAGCTTTTTGACTGTTTTTTAAAAATTTTTTAGTAAAAAATTTACGAAAATTTTGGTATTTATTTTAAAATTAAGGGTTAAAATATAATTAAATGCCAAATTAAAAAAAGTTTACAAAAAAAGCGGCTAATAAGGCGTTTCACTCAAATTTAAAACAAATTTTATTTAATCAATCCTGATAAAAACAAAAAAACTTTTTAAATTTAAAAAACAAAAAATAGCCCAAAAATTGAAACTTAGGAAGGAACTTTTCGCCCAAATTTTTCGGATTTTTTAGCCCATAAAAAAAAAATTAAATTCAAAAAAGTTAAATGTTTTTAAGTATAAATTTAAAAAACTTTTAAACCCCCTTACTCAAAAACGAAAAAAAAATCGTAAGATTATATGTCTCCCCAAGCTATCAAAGAACGTAGTGTTGGACCAAAGGGGCAACGGAACCCCGTTATCTTCGCGGGAATTGGTTTTTTAAAATAATCGAACCTCAATAAGGGAAGCAACGGTTTATACAACTTAACGATAGATTATTTGAATTATAAATAAAAGGTCTTTTTTTGCCTAGTGATTGTAACCCAAAAATTCCTTTGTTGTTTGGAAACTTTAATTTTTTTTTTTAAAAGCACATGTTCGAAAATTAAAAGTTGTTTTGGGGTGGGCAAAAAAAAGTTTAAAATTAATAAAAAAAAATATTTAAAATTTTTGAAATTTAATATTAAAAATTTTTTAAAAAAATACTAATGTAAAAGCAAAAAAAAATTAAAAACTTTTCAAATTTTTAAATCTTTATTTTTTTATAAAGAAAAACGAATTTTTAAAAAAATTTTAATAATTTTTTTAAATTTTTTTTGGTTTTTTTAGCTTAAAAAAATTTTTTGGAAAGTAAAAAAGAGTCATGAATTTTTAAAAATAAAAAAAATAAAATTTTGAAGAAAAAAAAAATTAAAGAAATAATAAAGGAATTTTTTACGAGGACCAAAAAAAAAAAAATTTAAAGGAAAATGAAAATGTGTTTTAAAATTTTTAAAATTTTTAAAAAGGTTAAAAACAAAAGTGTAAAAAATGCAATTAAAAAAAAAAAAATTTTAAAAAATTAAAAACGAAAAAGAAACATTATTTATATAGGGGACCTCCTTTTTGAACCTTGGGGAATTTTGTAAGGTTTGTTGGTATAAGATCAAAAAATTTTTAAACTCGCTGTTTTAAAAAAGTTTTAAAAGGAAAAGTTTATAAAAAAATTTTAAATTTCATATTATTTAAATTTTTATATGATTTGGACCCTAAAAAGTAAAGCGGGGTCAAAATCATGTAAGATTTAAATTTTAAAAATAGGTTTGGGGAGGGTTTGTTTTTTTGGGGGGGTTTTTTTTAAGGGGGGGAAAAAAGCTTGTTTACCGCCCAGCGGGGGCCCAGGGTCCTTCTTTACACCATTTTTTTTTTACGGTTCAAAAATAATACTAAATTTAAAGGAAAAATTTTTAAAAATTTTATTTTAAACTTATTTATTTACCTTTTAACTTTTTTTATATTTATTTTTTAAGAATCTCCGTGCATTTCAAAAACGAAGCTTTTTCCAAAAAAATTTTTTTGGTCAAAACTGTTGCTATGCGCAGTATAAAAGGGGGGCTAGTTTACATCAACTTATATTCTAAAGGTTTTTTTGAACTAGTAATTTAAAAAAAAAGAATTTAATTTAAAAAGTAATAAACGGTAAAAGTGAAAGATTTTCATTTCCGCACCCTTTTTCATTTTATTCATAAGTTAATCTTCGAAGAAGCAAAAAATTTTAAAAAAAAACAATTTTTTCTCTAATTTTTGCGGCTAGGGGGGGCCCCCTGGGTTGGGGGGGGTTGGGCGCGTTTGTAGTTGGGGGTGGCGGCGCTTTTTTGCCTTTTATAATAGTATATTGTGTATCAAGTGCGGAAAGTTGACAATTGGTCACAAGTGCGGGGGATGGACGCACGAGCCGAAGGCGAGTGCGACCACCCCACACGAGTGAACAATTGTCAATCCGCACTTGATACACACGATATTTTGTATAAGTGTAGGCAAAGTGGCTTTGTGCGCGTTTTCTGTGCGCGAGGTGGCCGATCGCACGCCGCTATCTTGCGACAGCACAGTGCGGGAATAGCCTTTGAACGCGGCTCAGCCGTAGGCAATGGCTTTGAATGCGGCTTATTCACTCACCGCGTCGCCGCTAGATGACGGCGTAGGAATCGGCCGCTTTCCGCACAGAAAACACGCACACAAAGTGCCACTTTGCCTGCACGTGTAATACAAAATAATATTTAATTAAAATCCAGATAAAGAATTAATATCTTCCAACTTACGCATATTTTATAATATTAATAGTTAAAATTTACGCGGACCATTTTATTATTTTATGTTATACCCTGATAGATTGACGATATTTCAATAAATTGTCATCTTGTGAAGTAGAAGGCCTCATATGATCACTATCTAAATTAAGAGAGTAATGTTGATTTTGAACGACAAATAAATTTGTTATTGAATAATCTGGATAAATCTACAGAAAAAAATAATTAATGTATATCGATATAACCGTTCTGAAGATACTTGCATTAAAAACAAATACTAATCTTATTAACGTTACTTCTTTGTTAAAACGAAACACTTTCTCATTTTGAAAAACTCACATTAAAACAAATATAAAGAAAAATCTAAAATTTTGTGTTAATATAATTAGCAAATATTACATATTTTTTAAATTATTGTCTCATGATATTATATTGCAGACTTCTCTTTATCAAATTTATTTAAATAAATATCATGTGTGTACTAGTTTTAATTGATTTATTTATTTTACATTACATAAAAATTTAAAAATATCTAATAAAGAAGTGTTTAAAAAACCATTTTAACAATAGCATTTTTTATCATAAAATTTTCAAGAATATAAATTATAATTTTATGTATGTAAACATGTGAAAAAAGTATTTTTTAAAAAACAGTTAATTATTTCAAATAATGCTAAATATGTTTTTAAAATAATTCACAAAAATGCGTATAGATTTTTTAAAAAGGGTTTGATTTAAGAAAATCTTGCAATATGAATACTTTAGTATTTTATTGTTTGCGAGAAGGTGGGAGCGAGATAGCGTTGAAATATTTAGAATAACGTACCTTATTGATAGCACACGTTGCAAGGAATGTAATAAGACCTTTATTAAACCAAAAATCCGACCCTGACGCATTGTTCATCACATCATAAAACCATTCTTGTGTCACTTTACGTCCTACTAATTGAACTACTTCGATTTTCTGAGCAATAGGATATACATTTTTATCGTAGATGATATCTGTTTCCCTGAAAGTTATAATTAAATGTTAAGATTGAAACTTTTATAGAAAATACAATTTTTTTTTGTTACAATATTTTAATTTAATTTTAGATGTACGATATACAAACTCATTGGTACAATTTAGCAAATTAATATTGTAAATCGTACTAAATAATTTTATTTTTTAATTTACAATATGAAGCAACGATAAATTTCTATTAATGTATATATTGTTGACAAAGAACAATAGTTTGAAATAAATAGAAAAATGTCATTTCTTTTATAATTTTATTACAGTTTTAACATATCTGAGGGGGTACAATGTAGCACACACACATATATGTATACTTTACCTTTTATGTACGTATTAAAACGGTAAACTTTATCTTTGTAATAATATGAATAAACTCAATTCTACTGAAACTGTTTGTTTTCGTAATTTCTTATACTTCTGAACGTTTACAGAAATAAAAGATATACTTGTTTTTTAAATTTTATAATTTTGCATTCAAATATAATTTTATTTTTAATGTAATTTGAAGCATTTGTACTCACCTATAAAGAACAAGCCCGAAAACTATTATGCCTTTGTCATGGAAATTTGGAATTGCAACATGAATCATGTACAAAATATTTTTCGAACGTTTCCATTCATTTTTTAAAAACAATGTGATATTTTCAATTGCATTTATTGCAAATTCCATGTGAAATTTAGATTCAAATTTGCCCCACATATGAATGTTTCGAGTTTCGTAATCAAGACGGGATAAGTAATTAGACACAATTATTGTTGCGTAAGGAATCACATTACAGGTGTGGTATCGTAGTGTTTCCATTCTAAATTGTACTCATCTCTTTCCGTATTTCTCAATGGCACATTTGACAAACTTGTGCAATTCTGACATCCTAAAGAAATGTTAAAGGTTGCTTCTAACAATGAATTAAGTGAATGCCAACATGGAAACACTAGTCGGGCGTCTATTATCTGGAAGTGCGAAGGACTTACCCACCTACATTTCGAAATATATAAATTAATGAAACTTTTTTAACAAATATAAAAATATTGGGAATTAAAAAATGTATAAATGTTATATATGCGTCAACACATTATATTTTATGACTCTATTACATATTATTATATAATAATAAACGTAACAATTGTTTACCCTTAGATTTGAATTCCGCGATGTATAATAATTATTGAAACATTTAATACATAAATAGTATATTATTTACAATGTCTTATGTACTTGCATATTGTACTCTTTTTAATTAACATTAGTTATTTACTTACACATATTTTTGTTTTATGTCGAAAATTCTGAAGCCTTGATAAGCAGTACCCAAATATTTTATTTAAAGTGTAATTTCCTGGTGATAAATTATTTATAAGAAAATATCAATTGTGTCTTTTGTAATATTATATGTTGGTTTATAAATTGTATCTTTATCATTCTTATGTTTTTCTAAATTTGTAAATAAAACTATATTTTCAATACATAGTTTGACTGAAGATAAATATATGTGTTGCGTTTGGTTAAGAATGCTTATGCTGATATTGGATTCTCCGTAGAAAATATTTTCTTCAATATATGATATGAGCTTGACATCGTAATGCATTGGTTTTATATATTTTGGTGGTTGATAGCATAAAGATTCATTACGAACAGAAGTCATCGCAGTGATTAATATTAATCCGCTAATAATAGTTCCGCTTAATAATAGTTTTAGAAATATCATCATGTCGGAGAAAAGGAATATTTT
>NW_028189905.1:0-8556 GCF_048542155.1 Nylanderia fulva | reverse complement strand
AGTTTTAAATCATTTAAAAGTCTAGAAAACCATGATACTAAAATGGTACTATAAAACTTTTTATTTCTATAAAAATTCTATATTATTATTTGAAAAATAGAAGGCTGTGAAAAAAAATTTAAGCTGTATACTGATTTTCCTATATCAAATGAAAATAATAAAAATTTAAACATTATTCCATAAAATATATGTTACATTTTAAAAATGCAAATTAAAAAATGTTTAAAATTTTAAAATTTAAACTTAAAGAAATTTAATTTGGGAAAGCTATACCCCAAAACCCAAAGAAATTTTTCCCCTCAATTTTCCCCCCCCCCCCCAACCTCCTTTTATTACCCATTTTCCTCTATATCCCCCAAATAAAGAAAAAACAAAAAAGGGGTGCGGATCATTGGGAAACCCTTCCCTCCCCCCCCTTGGCCGTCCAAAAAATTTTCCCTCCTCCTTAAAAAACTTTTACCTTACTTTCCTTTTCCCTTTGGTACCCCTTTTCTTCAAATTCCCTCCCTTTAATCCCTCCCTACTCCCCTCCCTTCATTGCCTTCCAAAAACCCCTCCCTATCAAACCGAATCAAACGCCCCCTTCAGGCCCATAAATGCCGCAACTATTTTCCCCCTTCTTGTTTACCCTCTATTAAACCAGATAGTTCAACACATAGATACTTTTCCACACCCCCATTCCCTTCTAAAACCTGTCTGACTCCCCGGTATCATATTCTTCCCCTCCATTTCTTCCCTTTTAAACCCTTTCAGTTAAAATCCCCACGATATTTGTATAGCGTTGGCATCAATGTTATCCTCTATAGTTTCAATTTTTCCCCGTTCCCTTTTCAACAGTGGCACTATTACCCCTTCTTCCACCTCTCCGGCCATCCTTCTCCTCTCCATACTTGTTGCACTTTTCCCCATACCCACTCTTCTACCCCCCTCCCTCCTATTTCCATACCTCACTTGGTACCCCATCCTCCCCCGCTGTTTTCCCTTTTCTTCAGTTTTCCAGCATCCTCTTCACTTCCTCCCTGCTTATCTCCTCCCTCCTCATCCCTCCCCCTTTTTCTTTCCTCCTCTTACCACTTTTACCTCTATCCTCCCAATAAATCCATAAAAGTTCCTTCCATTCCTCCGCCTTATCTCCTCATTAAACCCCTTCTCTCTTTTTCCTTTCCCTGTTAATAATCTTCCATACCTCTCCTTCCGTTTTGCCTCTATGCCTCCTTGTACCATCTTAACCTCTCCTCCTTTTCCTTTACACATTAGCTTATATTCCGCCCTTACTTTTCTATATCCTTCTCCTCCTCCTCCTTTTTCCTCCATTCCCTTAATTTTTCCTCATTCTTTCTCTTTCTCCTCAAAATTCCTGTCCCCCACCCTTTCCTTTTCCCTTCTCCACTCTCTTTTCTCCTTCTCCAATTCCTCTTCTATTCTCCTATTTTTTTCCTCTAGCTCCCCTTCAATCCCCTCCTTCCACCCCTCTCCCCATCTATTTCCTCTCTTTTTCTTTCTCCTCCCCTCTTTGTCCATCTCCCTTTTTTTTTTCTTATTCCTTTTTTCCCCCCCCCCTTTTTCCCTTTTCAGCCCCTCCTCTTCTTTCTAGCGTTACAATCAATGGGTGATGGTCCGTTCTAGTTATCTCCCACCTCCATTCTCTTTATCCTTTCCTTTACTCTATCCTCTCCCACCACGTAATCTATTACCGATTCCCCTCTTCCTCCTGTATATGTGTACTCCCCCTTCCTATCCCTCTTATCCCTCCGTTAAAAATTCCCCATCCCCCTCTTCCAACTCTTTATCAACTTCTTCCCTTTCCTCCCTTAACTTCTGTCCTTTGATCTTCTTTTCTTCCTCCTCCCCTCCCATCACCCCCCCTTTCTACCTGTCCTTGCGTTGAAAACTCCTCCCAAAATGTCCATTTATTTTTTTCTTTCTCTTCCATCCATTCCTTATTTCCTCCAATTTCCTTTCCATGTCCCCCTTGATGTATACGCCTATTACCCTCCATTTCTCTCTTCCTACTTCTAAATCCGCCAGTTTTCCCCTCCGCTTTTCTCCCATTCCTGCTTTTAATCTTCCCCCTCCCTCCCTTACCCCCCCGATCATTCCCCCCCCGGTCTTCCTTTTCTTTTTTCTTCTTTTATGGTTTTTTTTCTTCTCCCATCAAAACCCTTTGGTAACCTTTTTTTTTCGCCCCCCCCCTTTCCCTATCCATGTTTCCATCATCCCCACCACCTCCCAATTTTCATTCCTTTCCCAGAACTTTTTTTTATCTTCACCCCTGCCACATTCCAAAAAACCCTTCCCCCTTCTTCTCTTACCCCCCTCCTTTTTCCTTTTTCCTTTTTTTTTTGGGTCCCCCCTTTTTCCCTTCTTACTATTGTTTTCCCCTTTTCCCCTTCTTTTTCCCCCCTTTTCTACCCTTTTTTTCCCTCCTTTCCGTCTTCTCCCCCCCTTCTTCCCCCCTCATTTTCTCATACCTTCTCTAATTTTTTTTCCTTTTTTTTAGCACATTCCCCCTCTTCCCTTTCCCCCACCAACACATGTTTTTTATTTTTCCAAGCCGTCCAACATTTTTTCCTTTCCTCCTTCTATCTCCCGATCCCATTGTCCCATTTTATCTTTCCCTTCCCATTTTAAAATCATCTTTTCTCACCCTTTCCTTTAAATATCTTTCCTTCCTTACCGTTTTTTGTTCTCCACTTCTTTTTACTCCCCCATTTCACCTTTCCTTTCCCCCCTTTCCTTTAAACCCTTATCCATTTATTTGTTTTCGCCCCTATCTCTTTCTTAAATTTTCCTCTTTTTTTTACACCTTTCCTCCCTTTTCCTTTCTTTTTTTTTACTATGTGTTTCTTCTCTCTTCTCTTTCCTTCCATTCTAATTTTTCCTATGCCCTTTTCCTTTTCCTATTTTGTCTCTTTTATCCCCTTACTCCCTCCTTCGCCCCCCTTTTTCTCTTCCCCCCTTTTTTTTTTCCCTCTACTTTTTTTCCAAATCTATCACTTTTCCAGGTTTCTATCTTTTTCTCAATTTCCCTTTTTTTTTCTCCTTTTTCCCCCCCCCCCTTTTCCAAATTTCATCTTCAATTTTTCTTCCTGCCAATTTTCCCGTTATCTTTCCCCTATCTTTCCCATTCTCCCTTAAACTCCTCCTTTTTTATCCCCCCTACCCATTCAGCCTTTTTCTTTTTTGCCCTTCTTAGGTTCTTTCCTTTTCTTCCTTTTCCTCCTCTCCCCCCCTTCTTTTCTTTTCCTTTTCAAAAAATCCCCCTATACACCCCTACTCCCTCCTCCTCTCCTTCCCTAACCCCTTTCACTCTTTTTTTCGCGGCCCCCCTTTTCCCTTTTTTATTTTTCCTGTCCCCTTTTTTTTTCCCCCCCTTTCAAACCCAATTACTCTTTTTGATCTCTATTCTCCTATCTCCAATTTTCTTTTTCAAAATCTTTTTCCCTCTTTTTTCGTTTTCTTTTTTCGATTCACCTACTCTTTTGCCCCCAAATCGCCCAAAATCGCTATTTGAATTCCCAGGGAACCCCCCAACTTTTTTTATTTTAACTGAAACCTACCCCTACACCAACCCCCCAACCCCTTTTTCTTCCCGGGGGTCTCCTGTCCAGTGTCCTCACCCTTTTCCTACTTTCCCTTTTCAACCCTTACCCCTTTACCCCCTACCTTTCCAACCCCTCCTTTTTTTTTTGGTCAAAACCCCCCCCACCCTTATCCTTTAAACCCCCACCCCCTTTTTCTCCCCTTTCTTTCCTCACAAATACCGCCACGTTTTCCCCACCCCGGGTCACTCCCCTCCCCTTTACGGAACCCGGGAAAACCGTTAAAATTTTGTATTTTATTTAATTTTTAAATTTTTTAATTTTTTTTTCACATACCATTAGGGGAACCCCAAATTTAAAATTTGGAAAAAATTTCCCTTTAAAATTCATTTTACAAAATCAAATTTTAATTTGGAGGGGAAAATAAAAATAATAAATTCCCAAACGAGGGCCCTTTCGTCAAATAAGGATAAGGGGGGTTCTTTTGGAAATTAAGGTAAAAAGTTCATTTCCCCAAGTTTTTTTTAAAATTTCTAAATATTTTATAAATTTAACCGGCGAATCTTTCTGTTTTAATTGGGTTCTACTTTTTTTGAAACTTTTTTAAATTTTGGCCCTCATTCATTTTTAAATATTTTTTTGCTTTTTTTTTAACAAAGACTAAACTAAAAAAATTATATTGACATGTATTGGGGATTTTTTATTAAAATTTTTTTGTATTTATTTATTTCGTTTTTATTACACTTTTTTTTTGCGCACAAGAGGAGCAAGTAGAGCTCAAAACTTTTTGTAAAATTATTTTTAAAATTAAAAATTTTCTTCTCAATAATAAAATAAATCTTTTGCTCGTACAAAAATGCCTTTAAATTTTAATAATTTATCTTGTTTTTTTTGTCATCGAGCTTGACAGTATGTGATGTTTTGATTAGGTATTAATTTAGAATTTCATATTTAGTTTTTAATTTTTTTAAATTTTTAAATAATACTTGCAGATTTTTATAATTTTAAAAAAAAATTTTTTTAAAAAATTTTTTTAAAAATTAATTAAAAAGAATAATTTTAAAATCATTTTTTTCATTCAAATTTTTTTCCCTCTTTTTTTAATTATAAATTTAGGTTTTTTTAAATTTTTTTCCATCGGAAAAAAACAATTTCTAAGTTGGTTGAAGAGTTTTTTTAAAAAATTAAATAAATGTAAATATGAAAAAGAGGTAAAAAATTTTTCAGTATTTTATTTAAAAAGAAGAAATATTTTTAGAAATAAAACCTACTAAATACTTAAAAAATAAATTGAGATTAAAATTAACAAACTTTTTTTCATATTTTTACTTCAAAAATTTCATTATTTTTCAAAAAAAATTACAAAAAAATAAATTTTCAATTTATTTGGGAATTTTTCATATAAAAATTCCGAGTCAACCTTTTAAAAATTTGAGTATCATTTAACTATATTATCTAGTACTTGCGAGTTTAAGATTTGGGTAAGTACAAAATACCCATTTGGAGGATTCCATCTCGGATGCACCATTCCCCCGATAAAAAATCGAGATAGCTATTTTTCCCAAAATTTCGCAAAGAATGCGGGTTTAAAAACCCTGGTTTAGTTTTTCGCTCGTTATGCGATCTCTTTGCCGCATTAGGTCTTTTTCATATTTTTTTTGTGCCCGAGCATATAAACGCAATAAAATCATTCAGTTTAATACCCGCCGCTCAAATACGTTTCTCGAATTTTATTCCATAAACAATAAAATGACCGTTTTTAAAACGAAAAAAAATGACGAAAGACTTGTAAGAATTAAAGTATAAAAACTTTTTTTGGGAAAAACTTTGTTTGCTTTTTATTGCTTTGTAAAGATTGTTTTTTTTTGAAAATTAAAATATCTAATTTATTTTGATAGAATTATTTTTACCACAATATTAAAAGAAAAATTAAAATTTAGATTTAAGACAAAAAATTAAAAATTTATACATTAAATTACAAATTAATTCAAATAAGAAAATTAAAAATATTTTTTTAAAAGAACTCAGTGCGTGCTTAAATTTCAAGTATATATTAACTTAATAAATAATAAATTTCATTTAGATCGTATATAGAACTAGATTTAATTTAGTTACATTAATTAAATCGCAAAAATCTGTAAAAACATACTTCATTTTTAGTACAAGTTGTCTCTTGATATCTGCGAATGTTTTACTGTACATAAACATAGATTTTAATAACTTTTTACTTACAAATTTTTAAATATATGAAGCTGATATTATAATTAATTTTTTAAAATACGTTTCTTAAAATTCATATTATTTAATGATCTGATCTTGTTGCAGAATTTTTGCAATAGTGCATCCAATGAGGGCGCACGTACACATGCACCATAAGTTTAAACTCGCAAGATCGTGATTATAACTTGGATTGCGTCGTTCTACTGGGAATCCCAATGATTTTTACGCAAGTATGCATATTCTCTCGCATATTTGTAATTTATATTTTTTTTTTGAAATGGTCGTTCTTAATTTCAGATAATGTTCTAACTATTGAAATCATATATAAAAATAATTTTTATTCGTGGAATGTGAAAGAATTAAATTTTGGATAAGCATTGTATTCTTTATCCCTTTAATAATGTTTGACATTTTCTCGCTAAGCAAATCGATAAAAGATTACGTCGATATATTTCGTTTAATTAATTGAAAATTTTATATACGAGATACAGAATTTAAAAAACAAAGTATTAAAGACAAAAACTTTCGGACCAATATTTTTCTGGCGTTTTTCTTACAGGGGATGTTAAGAGAAGAACAAGGGGAATTTCTGAGATCCCAACCATAGGATTCAAATTCCTCTGTTTCCAAAAAAAAAAAAAAAAAAAAAAAAAAAAAAATTTCTAAATTTTAATTTGTCGCATTAACATCGCGTTTGGCTCTTAGTCGAGATGAAGATGGAGTTAAAAAAAAAAAAAAAAAAATAGGAGAGCTGACGACAAATATTCTTTTTAAATGTTTGTTGCGTTAGACCAGGTACGACGCCTTGGTGGGGGGGGGTGGGGGGGGTTATAAACATTGAGAGAAATATTGTTTTGTAAGTGTCTAAATAGCTCAGCTGGAAGACAGTTCGCCCGGAAAACCCGGAAGGTCTGGGGTTCGTTTCCCGATTCAGCCAACTTCGGACCAATATTTTTCGTCTTTTCTTACAGGGATGTTAAGAGAAGGAACAAGGGAATTTCTGAATCCCAACCATAGGATTCAAATTTCCCCTGTTTCCAAAAAAAAAAAAAAAAATTTCTAAATATTAAATTTGTCGCATTAACATCGCGTTTGGCTCTTAGTCAGATGAAGATGGAGTTTTAAAAAAAAAAAAAAAATGGAGAGCTGACTGACAAAATTCTTATCAAAGTATTACTTTGCTTTAGATTGGAAAACATTCTGCGCATTGTATATTAAAAGTCCATTAATAAGTCCACGAATGAAAAATATCAAACAATATCAAGCCTCCAAAAACGATTTTTCGTTGCAATAACGCTCGAAGTAATATATTTGTAAATAATTTCGCATGGTTACTAAAAGTTTTTTTTTTTTTCACAGAAAAATGAAGGGTTTAATAAAGAAAGGGGTGCGCAGCCGGCAAAAAATTATGACTGCCGGAAAAAAACAGAATAATTCAGTGCCCAAAAAAAATACTTCTTAAATATTTTTTCACAAAACTTCGACAAAAAATTTATCATAAAAAAAAAAATTTTGAAAATTTTTTTTATTTTAGAGAATTTTTTTTTTGGAAATAATTTTTTTATGAAAATAATTGAGAACATTTTTTTTATTTTCTTTTCCAAAAAATTCTCAAAAATTTAAAAAAATTATAATTTTTTATTTTTTTGATTTTTTCTCACTCGCTCCTCTTTTCTCTTGAAAAGATAAAAAATCCTTTATTTAAAAATAAAAAATTTCCCTTTTTTTTTTTTCATTTAAATTTAAAAATACAACACGTGGGTAGCGAAAGCTTTTGAAAAAATCCTTATTTTTTCTTTAATCACGATTTTTGAGTTTTTCTTTCTTCCTTTTCGCGAAGGAAAAATTTTAAAAATTTAAAAAAATTCTCTTTTCCCCCTTCGCAGATGCCGGGTAAATATCCCATTTTCGGATCTAAACTTCCGCGGGGCCTATCCAAGAGTCACGCCCAAGGTTTATAAAACTACGCGAACGCTGATCCTTTTTTCACGCGTGATATAAATGGGAAAAAGGCGATAAAAATTTTCTCCGTTGCGGTGGCAAAAACTTATCAACCGGGTATTAAATTCCGTCTAAAAAGACTTAAAAAGGGCCGCAAAAAATCACCCCTCCCCGTGTCTTTAAAAAAAAAAAAAAAAAACGCCCCCCGTAAAAATTTCGGCACTTTCGCTCTCTTTCCCCTTTCTTCGGTCTCCCTTTTTATCTTTTGGCCTTTTTTTTATTTTTTATTCTTCATTGTATTTTCCCTTTTAATTTTTTAAAGCATAAACGGTCGGAGACCCAACAATACATTGCCTATTGGGCGTTCGTATTCCGAATCAGGACTTTTTGGGCGATTTCACAGGTTACAGCGGTCTTTTTCCCTCTACCCCCTGATCATCATGGCGTTTTTGTTACGCGACCATCTGCTGGGAAATCTGGGGGAGTTATAACTCGATACCAATACGTCGCCACGCGAGTCCAGAGAAAAACCAATTTTTTTTATTTTTTCCTTTTTTTGGTTTCCCTTTCTCAAAGCTTTTTTTCCCCTCCCCGAAAATTTTAAGTTAGAATTTTTAAATTTTCAAAAATTGAATTTTTTTTTTCTGTGAAAAAAATATATTTTCTTTTTACCCCCCCCAAAAAAATTTTTTTTTTTATAAATTTTTTAGATATAAAAATATAAAAATTTTAAAATAACGCAAAAAATTTATATGAAATATTCCAATATAAATTTGAAAAATGCTATACAAATTTATAAAATTTATATATTTTTTTATAAAAATATGGCCTTTTCCAAAAATTTAAAAAATTT
>NW_028189904.1:0-8568 GCF_048542155.1 Nylanderia fulva | reverse complement strand
GAAAAATTTCCCCCGGAGGAAAACAAACAAAAACAACCGCGAAAACGAGAAAAAAACAGGATAACCAAAATTTAAAAGAGAAGATTCCCGCGAGATAATGTCGATCGATACCCTTTAGATGTCAACCGAAAATTGAAAAAAAAAAATGATAGATCCGTTTTTCTCAATCTTCACGGGCACGTAGAGGGCCTTGTAAAATGTATTAATGTTAAAATATCTTTATTTGGGAATTTTTAAGGGTTTATAATATACTCCCAATAGAAATGATTAGAAAGAGGTGAAAAAAACAGTACAGATAAAATAGAAAATCAAAGTTCAATTTTTAAACAAGATAGAGAATTTTGCGTAAAAGCCATTATATTTGGCTCTTACGAAAGTTTCTTTATCTTGTTTTTTTATAATAGAGCGATTTAGCCAACTTTCGTTAAATTTTTTAAGTTAGATATTTGGATAAAATATTATAAAACTAATAGAATAAATTAATAATAAAGTTTTTATTTATTATTATACTTTTCTAAGAAAAAAAAATGATAATCCTTAAAGTCCCCAGTAAAAAAATAAAAAACCCTTCCCCAATTTTTTAAAGTCACCAGATGGCAAAAATTTTTTTAAAAATATTTAAAATTACAACGTTTCGGCTGTCTTTGGGCCCCCTTTTCAAGAAATTATAAAAATTTATATAATATAAATTACTCTTAAAGCGCTTAATATACAATAATTATAAATTTCAAAAAATAATGTTTTCATACCAGATTAAACAAAAAACAAAATTTACAGCAAACCCCCACAAAATAACCTTGTTTGATGAACAAGGAAATGACAGAAGAGCACGAAAAAAAAAGAGTTGATGTTGCAAAGGGAAACTTAGTCACTAAGCGTTTAAAAATAAAAACCCGAGTACTGGTCTTTCGCAAATTTTTAAAAAAAGTCAATAAAAAAGTCAAAAAATAAATAAAAAATAAAAAATAGTAAAATTGACAAATAAAATTAAATAGCTTTCAAGAACGCGTCATAAAACCCCGAAAATCTCCCTATCTTTTGTAAAAAAGTTTTTTTGGTTTTTTTTATAAACTTTCTGCTTTTTTTTTTCTTGGGTTTTTTTTTTCTTGTGCAGAACACAGGAAATCCCCAAAGGACTATGATCTTGCAAGTCCGATGCAAAAATAAAAAACTGAGTGGATGTCGTGTCTTTTTTTTTGTTTTTTTTAGTTCTTTAAAACGGTTTTAAATGTCGCTTTGTTTTTAAAAAAGTAAGTCCAATTTGGCATTCGATCTTTTAAAAACATGGTTCTTTTAATTGCAAACTATCTTTCCCCCTTTTTTTTTGTTTTGGGTTTTTTGTTTTTTCTGCATCAAGAAAAACAAAAAAAAAAAAGAGAAAAAGAAATGTTTTTTAAAAAAAACCAAAGAAAGATTAAAAATTTACCCAAAAGTAGGGGAAAAATTTCTGGGATTTGACGCGTTTCTTGAACATTTAATATATTATTGTCATAGTTCATATTTTTTATTTTTTTATTTTTTTATTTTATTTGTATTTACGTTTTAAAAATTTCGAAAAAACAGTACTTGGGGGTTTTTTTTCTAAACGCGTTAGTGACTAAAAGGGACATGTCACAACTTCGGAAACCCGTTTTGTTCTCCTTGAAATATTTTGTTAAATACACAAATCAAAAAGACACGTATTTTTTTAAAAGTGCGCAATTTGATTTTTAAGGGGTGAAACCCCCTTTAAAAAAAAAGGTATTTTTTTGGGGTCAAATTTGCTAAAAAAAGAAATAAAGAAAAAAGTACAAAAATTTTAAGGCTTAAAAGGTATTTTTAAAGTTATATGAAAAAAAATTTTTTTTTTTTTTTTTTTTTTTTAAAAAAACCCTCACCCCCTTTTTTTTTTTAAAAATTAAAAAATTTTTGTTTTTCCCTAATTAAAAGCTTTTTTTTTTCCAAATTAAAACCATGTGAAATAAGTTTTTTTACGAAATATTTTTAAAAATTTAAATTATAAACGCCCCGTATATACGCTACCCGGCTAGTGCTAAGTAATTACCGTCGAACAATAAAAATAAAAAAAGTTTTTGTTAATTCTTTTTTATTTTTTCTTTATTATAAAGTGTTTGTGAAATTTTTAGATTTTTTAAAAAATGTATTTGCTTTTTATTTTCACTTTATACAATACAAAATATATTCGAAAAAAAAATTTTAAAAACTAATGACTTTTTGCACCAAGAACATCATACAGCTTATATTGAAACCCTTTCAAATTTCACATTTTTTTAAAGTTTGGGGTTAAACAAAAGGTACGGTTTTTCGAAGTCGGGGTTTTCTTTTTCGTAAAAACCATTTTTAAACCACGAAATTTAAATAAGTTTTGATATCGTGGGGATGACAATTGTTTGTACAAATTGCTTTTTTTATATTTTTTCGTCATGAAATTTATATATTTTCCAACAGTAAAACCGCATCTGAAAATTTTTTAGAAAATTTTTCCAAATTTAAATCCTAAACTTAAATGGTTGATTTTTCCCTGATTTCCCTTTTGGTTTATTATATATAGTAAATGTTTTCCAGGGGTTTTAAACCGAAACATATTGGGAAGTCCGTCCATGAATCGATAAGAAAAACGTTTATTGGGGCCCAATGTTTGAAAAATAATTTTTAACCACATTTTAAAAGATCTGTACAAAAAAAAATTTTAAATTTTAATAGTTTTTTTTTGAATCTTTTTAAATTTTAAATAAAATAGGGTTAAAAAAGAAATTATAAAAAAAAAATCCCCTGATTATTTTACCAGTTTTTCATGTTTTTACAATAAAATTTTCTGCTTTAAATAAATTTTTTTGTACTCTTGGTCCAAAATTTTACCATTAGCTTTTTTTAATACAATAAAAAAGGGGGAAAAACCCAAAATTCCCATTACAGGATATTTTGGTTTTACTATATAAGGGGTTTGGGAGATATGGATTGCCGCACTTCTACTTTCTTTTTCCGGGTTTGACATGATCTCCAGAGTGAATTTTAAAGGGAAAACCCATTTTTGATCTAAAATTGTAAATTTTCAGAAAAAAAGTTCAAAAGGGTTTTATGTTCCAGAAAATATCAGCTGATTTTTGCAATAGCGAATCTTCAATTTTCTTCTAGTGAAAATTCGTAACTTTTTTTTGAAACAATTGGGGACTTTTAAATTTGCTACCCAACTGTGAGATGTTTTAAAATAGGTTTTAATTTCCTTTTCTTCTTGAGCTTGAAAAGCCCATTTTTTTTAAATCAATAATAAACCTTTAACCCTGATTCGACAGCGCAGTAATTTATCATGGAAATTTTGGGAGGTAAGTAATTTTTCTGTCCCTTCCACCTATTTTTTTGTTTTTTTCCCCATCCCCTTTAACTAGTTCGAGAAATCTTCTAAATTTTTTTTTTGACTATTTTAGAGGAGTTTCCCTTTTTCTTCATTACTGTTTTTATCAGGGGCCCCAAAATGCCAATACTAAAGCCGTCTTTTATAAGAACTATAAAAATTTTGTATCTATTTGAAAAGAGGAAAAATTTTAAAAATATCTTCATGCCATGCTTTTTTCGTCACTTTAATTATTTTAAAAAATTTTTTTATAAAGGGTTTTCATAATCAGTTAAATTTCTTCCGTTACTTCCAACCCCCCCCCTTATAATGAAAACGTACCATAAATTTTTTTAATGTTTTCCTTTAAACCCCTTTGCTTCAGTTACTGGCGTTTTTGTTAAAAAATTGAAATTAGGGCACCAAAAAAAGTCTAACAAAGTTTAACATTGATAATCATATAAGATGTTATATTTTGCTTTTTATTTCAATAAAAGAACGTTTTTCAAGAATTTACAACGAAAAGAATAACCCACGTGAGAATTAGTCTACTGAAAAATTTTATTAATTTAGAAATACGTATCAATAATCTTATTTTTTTATTTTTTTAAAAGTATTAAAGTTTTATTGAAAATTATAACTTTCGGAAAAACTACACAAATCTTATCTTATGATTATTTAAAAAGATTAAAATTTTTTTGCCAAAAAATTTTCGACTTGGGATTCGCAGATTCAATTAAAAAAATAATTTTTTTTAAAAAAATTGTTTTTAAATTTTTAGAAAAAAATTAAAAATTAAAAAAAAAATAAGAAGCCCCGGGGTTTATTTAAAAAAAATTTTTTTTTTTATAAAAAATTTTTTTTAAAACTAAAAAACACAAAGGGGTTTTTAAAACATGAAAAATAAAAAGAATTTTACAAAAACATTTTTAATATTTTATTGTTCGACGGTAATTTTTGCACATGCCGGAGGAGGGTATTACGGGGGGGTTTAAATAATTTTCGAAAATGATTTTTCGTAACTAACTTTTTTAACAGGTTGAATTGGGAAAAAAAAAGCTTTTTAAATTTGGTAAAAAAAAAAAAATTTTTAATTTTTAAAAAAAAAATTGGTGGTGGGGTTTTTTAAAAAAAAAAAAAAAAAAAAAAAATTTTGTTTAAAACTTTTAAAATCTCTTCAGCCTTTAAAATTTTTTGTATTTTTTCTTTATTCTCTTATGTTTTGCAGATATTTTTCCTAAAGAAAATACCCTTATTTTTTAAAGGGGTTTCCCCCCTTAAAACAAAATTTCGCCCCCATTAAAAAAAATCGTGTTTTGTTTTTGGGATTTAAAAATATTTTAAGGAGAAATCAAATCGGTTTTTCCCGGGCGTTGTCTGCCCTTGTAATTTCCTCTAACCATCAACATCTATTTTTTCGTGTCACTCTGTCAATTTACTTTTTTCATCAAAACAATGGTTAATTTTTTCGGGGGTTTCTGTAAATTTTATTTATTTTTTAATCTGGATGTAAACATATTATTTTTTAAATTTATAATTATTTGTATATTTAAACGCTTAAAAAATATTTATTGATATAATTGTTAAGATTTTTGAAAAAGGGGGCAATACAGCGAAACGTTGTAATTTAATATTTTTTTAAATAAATTTTTGCCGTCTGGGCGCTTTAAATTTGGGGGAGAATTTTTATTTTCTAAAAAAAAATCACTAAATTTTTTACCTTTTTCAATAATTTTTTAAAAAATAAAACTTATCGGTTTGTATTTTAATTCTAAAACAAAAGTGTTATGTATTATTTATAGAGTAATTTTTTAAAATTTTTTTCTTTTTACTTAAAAATAAAAAAAAATTCAAATTCAACATAGAATAAAAAAGTAAAACAACGTCAACGCAAATTTGTTACTTAAAATTTAAACAGCAACCATTTTTATTTGACAATTTAAAAAAAAAACATTAAAATGAAATTAATGACAATATATACTGTAACATACAAAAACAAATAAAAAAAAAAATAGAAAAAAATACTCATTTTTTAAACATATAACACAATATATCCCACAAAAAAATATCAAGAAAAAAAAAATAAGCCCCCTAAATTTTTTTTTGCACGCCACCCTTGATTTTTGATTTCACCATTGAATTTCGAGATAGAATTTTAAAATTTTTTTTCAAATAAAATTTTAAAAAGTTTCCAAAATTTAAAACTTCCAGGTACTGCATTCCTCAATAGTATAATTATAATAAAAACATAATTTAAATTTCACACAATCGCTTTTCGAGAAATTTACGACCCGGAAAAATGATTAATGTTTTCGAAATATTTTTTTTTAAACATTCCTTACCGAAAAGTTTGTAACGAATATAAAAATTTATGAGAAATGTAACTTATTTCCTTAGCTACATAAAATTGATGCACTCTTGATAAGTAAATCGTAATAATAATATAATAATCAAATTTTTAATAAAAAATACAAATTTTGCAATACTTAAAGTTCCTCTTCTACAATTTTCCCTTTTCGAACTAATTTTTTTGTTTAAAATTTTCATTTGAAGTCTCATAGTCAAAAACTTTTCACTATTATTAATTCATTCTAAATTCCAAGAGATATTTCTAGTGTCTTCCTTTTTTTTTTTATTTGTTTTTGGTCTTCAATATTTTTCTTTCTTTTTGGGAATTCTCCTTATCCCCCTCTGCGAAGGAATAAGTAATCGATCTTTCGTCAAAAACGAGACTTTTCCCTGCAGACTTTAAAAAAAACTTTTGTGAATACAAAATTTTAATTTTGAAATACCTTCTTTGTTTAGCATTTTGTTTAAAAATCGTTCCCCCCTCTTCTTTTTCATCCGGCCGACGTTTACCCATTTTTCACAGGTCATTAATACACCAATTAAAATAATTTTCTGTATAAAATTAATTTTAAAAACGGGGATTTTTCTTACATTTTCCAAATAAGATTAGCAATTTGGTCCATTTTCTTATAAATCTGAGCAAATTGTTTTTAAAACAAGTTTATCGGAAAAAATCTTTTTCGAAACCATCATTGAGTAATTTTTTTCGAAAAATTGGGCTTTGCTATCGTAACTAGTAAAAGCACTTTGCAGATATTCTTTTTTCTTAGTTCGTCCCCATTGGGTTAAAAAAAATTTTTGTCCCAAATTATGGCAAAAAAAATGCGAAATGTTCGATTTTTTTTCCAGTTTTTGCTGAGACATTTTTGTATTTTGAGCGAGACATTGTTTCGTAATAATTGATACCTTTTATTCATTTATTAAATTTCCCCTTGTCAACAGAATAGAAGCTGTTTTTTACATTAGTATATTTGTGCAAAAATAAAAGTTTAAAAACCTTTTTTTAAAAACGTCAAATTTTTTGCACGGGGTTTTTTTTGCGGCTGCGGGGTCTATCAAGGTCTCAACAAAAATATCCATTGAAATTGCTTCGTCTAATATAAATTTTTTTTTTTATTAATATTTTTCCGTCTAATCGCTGTTATTTTTCGAAAAATCTCGCTTAGTTGATTGGGGCCTCTCATCCCCTTTAAAAAATTTTTTCAAAATTTTTTCCTACTTTTGTATTAAAGTTGTTTTAATTTCCCGGGCGTTTTTTAAATTTCCCCAGAAACTTACTCATGTTTGACGGTTTCACCAAAATCTTTTGCGAGTAACTGTGCTTTACGAAGTTGCTTCCAGTCAATTTTGGGCCAATGCTTTTGCTTTGTAACCCTTTATACCCTTTTTTGTCCCAAAATTGAACAGAAACTGGACACTTTATTTTAATGTCGTAAAAGTTGTTAAAACCCGCGAAATTTTTGCATATATTTTTTGGAATTTTCCAACTTTTTTTTCAATTTATTTTTCTTTCTTCAAAAGCTTTTGCTTAAATTCTTGCAATTACGTTTCCTGTACTTCTCTTTACACCATTTATAATTGTTTTTCCAATTTAAAAATGTTTAGAGTTTAATCTTTTTTTTTATTATCCTTTTTTAATTGATTCCCCGATTTTATCACTTTTTCATTATATAACAGTATTTAAGGAGATTAAAAAAAGTGGGAAGTTTTTCACTGAAATGCCACGATCAAATTTATTAAAATTTTAAGTTTCTTTTCATTTTGAGACCTTTTAGAAGCCTTTTTGTTAATTTCGCGTTGGGTTAAATGATAAATTTATATATAAATTACTTTTACAAAAATTTTTTACTGTTTACTGATTTAGGGGAAAACCCTTAAAATTTTCTATTTTACGATATGCGTTTTTAAACACTGCATTATATTTGCAAAAAAAACGACTAAGTTTTTTTTTCAGAAAACGTTCCCAAAAGAAAGGAAAAGAAAAACCTGGTTCAAAATCATAGTCACTTACAAAATTACTTTGCATCCCCGCGTTGTTTACGTGAAACTACCAAAACATTATTTCCCCTTTTTTACAATAACAGATATATAAAAAGAACAAAAAAGTTATGAACCACACACACAAACCGAGCTAAATGAATTTTTTTTAACAAAAAAATTGGGGTTAATTAAAAAAATAATTTCTATTACCCAACGAATTTAAAAATTTTTGATTTCAAAAGATATAAATTTATTCCAAAAAAAATTTTTTTAAAGTTTTAAAGAATCAATTTTACTCCTTTTTTTTAAAAGTTACATTAAAAATTTAAACCAATTTGTTTTTAAAGGGGCACAGAAAAACGTGGAAATATAGCGTTTTCTATCAATAAAAATGCACCAATCATTAAATTTCGTGAAAAAAAAAAAATTCTTCCAAAGGGTTTGTCGTACACATATAAATACTACTTACCAGAAAGTATTTTTGATGCAAACAGAAAGTTTGCAAAAAAATGCAGGCCTTTATCACAAAAATTAATATCGTAGTCTAATTTAAGATTTATCAAAAACCAGAATAAATAATTAAGTTAAAATTTCAAGCGGTATTTAGAAAAAAAAGAACATTCATGTAAAAAAACAATCGCTCCTTATTATTTTAACGCTTTTAGAAAAATTTATTAACGAATTTGCTTTCAATTGATTAAAAAAAAAAAAAAAAATTTTTAAATAAAAATTAAAACGACGTTGAGAAACAGTATAAAAAAAAAAATGCATTTTTTTAAAAGTTATACTTTTAGATTTTTTTCCCAACCGTACGCCGAAAACTGAGAACCGCCGACCGGTAGAAAGAACACGAATGGGACGGAAGAAAAAGACTTTTTTGTCTAAAAAAATATCTCACAAGAGAATAA
>NW_028189903.1:0-8576 GCF_048542155.1 Nylanderia fulva | reverse complement strand
TTTGTTTTAGGTATTCCTATAAAGTCAACATTAGATAATACGACAACAGTTCAATACGCAGGTTTGATAAGTCAATTGTCAGATAAAGCTCGTTCTGTCGTACGTGACTTGAATCCAACAAATGATTTAACTTTCTTGCGCATACGTAGCAAAAAACATAAAATTATGATGGCACCAGATAAAGAATTCATATTAATAGTAGTACAAAATCCAGTTGATTGATATTTAAAAGAAACAAAAATATATTTCAAAGTTAAGATTTATTTTTTTGGTTGTTAATTTAATCTGTATGCTACATTGGATGTTAATATCTATTCAATTAAATAAATGAAAAATAAAAGAATAAAGCTTAAAAATTATACAAATGCAGTATTTAATTACTAATTTAACAAATTATGAACTTTTAGAGTTTTAAATAGTGCTTTCTTCTTTGGTAACAATATTATATTTTTAAGTTTGATAATTATGAAAATATGTATATATAGTAATTCATGGCATGTTTATTTTTGTATTTAATACAATTATAAATGTACATTTCTCATCAATAAAATATCACAGTATCTTTTTTATAATTTAATTTTAATATTGAGATTGTTTTTATTCAGTGGAAAAAAAATGTGTAGTTGGTCCCTATTAATTATACATACATATAAGAGTGTCGCACAAATAATTCTATGCAGTCTTTTTAAGATAATATAAAAATACTTATAAATATAATCAATTAAAATACATATAATCAAAATTGTATGTATTAAAATTCAATAGCATATAAAAAAGATTTTTTAAAATTATATATATATAATAAAAATCCAACATTTTATATATATATATATATCTATATATATATAAATATATATTTATTTATTGTATATCATAAATATATATTTATTTATTTATATTTACCTATCTTTTTTTTATATATATGGTAGAAATACAATGTATGAGTTATTTTATTTTGCAAAATTTTTGAAAGTTAAACTATTAATTACAATGAAATTATTTCATATAATACCGAGATTCTTTTCATAATAAAGATTAAGAGAGAGTTAGATTTTATCATAAGATTTATAAAAGTCATAAGATAAGGTTAATTGCATATTGTATAGTTTATCTCTCATTTTTTAAAGTAAATAAATATCAAAGTTACATTGCTTGAACTGGTGCGTTTGAAGTATGTTGTCTTTTTGAGGGATGCAAGACAATATAGTACAAAAGCATTGCTGTAATTCCCAAGAAAAAGGAAATGATACAAATAATAAAGATTATATTAAAGTACTAAGCCTCTTTAACTGCAGGAGGACAAGCATATTGCCATAATAAATTTGCTGCAATATTTTCAAAAAAGCAGATAACATAGAAAGATAGATGTTTTCAAAATGTTTTGCTATCTACAGCATTGAGATATATAAAAATGTGCACTATGCCAATAACAGAAGCAAATAATATGGAATAAATGCGTTCTTTAATTGTAGGCTGCATATGTGGTGGATGACTGCAAGTCCGACAAAATTCCAATATTCCATGGGAATCTATCAAAATCCATATTGTCATACTTAGCCAATGTATTACACAATATATTATGGTATATACAGGCCAGATGCTTGCAATGACACTGAGCAATAAAATCCTTGCCACTACAATCACAATGATAAAAATGATTAAATAAATTTAAAATAAATTTTTAAAAATATATTATTTTGATACAAATTGTGTAATGAATAATATTTAATTTTGTATATTAATTATTGGATATATATGTACCTAAAATAAGAAAATGCCAGAAAAATTGAATTTGCTTATTTATTTAAAGATGCTTATCATATACAAAAATGAATGATATAATCTCTAAAAACTCACCTTTAAAAAAAGGTAAAAAAAGGCGACCAGTTAAGGGCACGCCATTAACAAAAATTATCCATTGCAAACCCATGTACAATAGAATTGTATGAAAAATTATCGATTATAAACCCATGTACAATCGTAACAAAAGTAATGAAATAAAAAAAAAATTGCGCCAAGTGAAAGTAGAAACTTGTACCAGTGGAAAATTAAAGTTGCAGACATATATAGAGTCGTATAATGAATCAATAAAAATTTAAATTTGCAAATGTAGAATTGTACCATAAAAAAACTTATCTTTTAAAAAAAAGATAAACAAGATGCCAAGTCCATGCGCCATGTGAAAAAGTGTTAAACAAAAAAGTATTTTTAAGTAAAAAAATCTATCAATTGACAAAAATTTATGTTCTAAAATTAATATCTCTACAAAAGTAATGTCCAATTATTGCGCGAATAAATAAACATTTTTATAAAAATTAAAATTTAAAAACTTATGCAAATTTAAAATTAATATAAAATAAAAAGAAATAAAAAAATTTTAGTTAAAAAAACTGGGCGCGCTGCTAATAATAGTTCTAATGATATTAACAATTAAATTGTTAATATCATTAGAATATATTTAGCAGCGCGCCCAGTTTTTTTAACTAAAATTTTTTTATTTCTTTTTATTTTATATTAATTTTAAATTTGCATAAGTTTTTAAATTTTAATTTTTATAAAAATGTTTATTTATTCGCGCAATAATTGGACATTACTTTTTGTAGAGATATTAATTTTAGAACATAAATTTTTGTCAATTGATAGATTTTTTTACTTAAAAATACTTTTTTGTTTAACACTTTTTCACATGGCGCATGGACTTGGCATCTTGTTTATCTTTTTTTTTAAAAGATAAGTTTTTTTATGGTACAATTCTACATTTGCAAATTTAAATTTTTATTGATTCATTATACGACTCTATATATGTCTGCAACTTTAATTTTCCACTGGTACAAGTTTCTACTTTCACTTGGCGCAATTTTTTTTTTATTTCATTACTTTTGTTACGATTGTACATGGGTTTATAATCGATAATTTTTCATACAATTCTATTGTACATGGGTTTGCAATGGATAATTTTTGTTAATGGCGTGCCCTTAATTGGTCGCCTTCTTTACCTTTTTTTAATAAGAGATACGTCGCGCTCGGCGCGTCGAACGAGTCGAGCGAGTCCGGACGAGTCGTAAACGTACTTTCTCGAGTCTCTCGCCACTCCGGCGTGTTTCGACCGCTCTCCGTACCGTCGCCGACCGCTTGGCCGGTCGGTTGGGTACTATAAGAGGGTAGGAGAAATTAATATTGTACGTGTCGCGCTCTCGACGTTGACAAACGAAGAATCGCCCGAACGGGTCGAGAACGGATTTTGTCGAGTCGCGACTCTGACACGGAGAGAACATTTATATAAAATGTTTGATTTGGAAACCACGAATATATAAAATAATATACGATCGTCGCAGAACGCGCCGCCGCCAAGTCTTCTCATGCTTGGAGGTTGCGTGTCTCGCGAGAACGTACGTTCGACTCTCGCGTCGTCTCGTATTCCTCTTCGCCGGGGATTACGGTGCGGCTCTTCTCGTTCGTCGCCGAACGCGCGCAAAATTAACGCACACTTATTTATTACGAGCACAGCATTGCCACGAGTCGGTGTCGCAAGACCGAATGGCTCTTATGTGGCGCGCACGCCTCTAGTGTGTTGGCCGCGCGGTTCCCTCTCGTTTCGTACGCAGCAGCGGAATCGTCGCGCTTACCGAGCATCTACTCCACGGATACGAGTTTGCGGGAAGAGTTGCTTCTTCCCGCTCGCTTTGTACGCCGTAGCGAAATCTTATTGCTGGTCGTGTGCGGTTAAACGCGTACGAACCAGACAGAACAGTCCTCGACGTCTAAGCATCGCATCGTCGATCTAGCGTCAGGGTGAATCGCGCGGTCTCTCGAGACCGCGCATCATAACATTTGGGAGAATAAGAACACGAGTATTTTGATCTTGTGGATTTTTGAACGGAGAGGAGGAGGAAGAAGAGGAGAGGCGGCGGCGTCGGGGGTTTACTCTCGCCTCCGTCGTTCTCTCGTACGCTTTACATAATAGCGTTAAACACAGCAGAGTGTCGCCGACCGGCTGAGCAAGACCGGCGGCAAATAAAATGGCACATACGAGCGTGTTGCGCGCGCGTCGGTGTTTCGGCATCGAACGCGCGCGCGCACAAAAAAGAGCTAGCGACGAGTCTTCGGGCTCGCTCGCGAGTTACTCCCTTGCGAGTAACCGAACACGAAGCTCACTGGTTGATCCTGCCAGTAGTCATATGCTTGTCTCAAAGATTATAAATGTAATTTATTTAATTACATTTTTATTTTTTAAATAATACATATATACGTTCCAAAAAATATAAGCCATATTATTATATATGTACGTGTGTGTGGGTGTATAACTATCATTTAATACACATTCACGTTAAATCACATCATTTAATCATATTTAATAACTATATCACTAACATATATAATTAATACTTATAATAAATCATTTTTAAAGTAATTTTTTTTAAATTCTAGTTATCACTTTATCAGAATTATGAAAAAAAATTGATACAATTGTTAGAAAACTTAAATGTGCATAACTTTTTAATATATAGGCATTAATAAAATAAACATAGTGATTGTTAATTTTTTATGCTACAGCTACGCATAAAAGTACTAAAATACTTAGAACTTTAAATTACTTTAATATTCAACTGTATATATTATTATAACTTTTCTCGTTTTATACTATATTTAAAAAATAATATTTAATAATTACTTTATTGCACTTACAACTATGCATATGTATTTAATACTGTAACCATTTAAATAATAAAATATATATATAATTACTGTGTATGAAATTAATACATTCAAAATAAAAAAAGTTCATATGCAAAAATAAACTCTATAAAATCTATAAATAAACGTAATAATAATAAACTGTGCAATAAACGTAATAATAAACGTTCAAATATTTTATTTATTATATATTAAAATTATTCTATTTAATAACCTGTCCTTTTCTTGTTTAGATCTCCTCATTTTCGCATCTCTTCTTTTGTTCTTCCTTTTTCCTAAAAAGAAATATGTGATTGTTATACATAGGTGCAATAAGTCAATTCTGCAATAAATATTCTATACAAAAATAACAATAAGTTCTTAAATGTTGTATTTAATTTAAAAAAACTAATACACGCAATAATGAACAGATAGTGCATGTGTTCACCCTCTTTAAAATCAGTTTCTTATAAAAATAAAAAGTTTGAGATAAGATGATAAAATAGTTAAATTGAGGTATATTATATATAACTTACAAATCTCGGTCAAATCTCTGCTTGGCTAAAATTAGCCATCTTGCAATTATATCCTCAACTTCCTTATTTGTTAAATTGGTTCTTGAAGTTCGCGCAGCATCTAACAACAAGTTTAAACAGATATGTGTGGTTATAGATTATATAAAAATTTAAAGCGACTTAATTTTATATATATATATATGTATATATGTATATATACTATTTAAAATTATTTTATATTCCTATGATTACATATTATTGAATAATGATATTAGAGTTCTAATAGCATCATCCAATATAACCATGCATAGAATGCTATATATAAAGTGTCAAAAATATGTCAATAAAAACATTTCTGTGATTAAATATTTATATACTTACTTATGATACATATAGTAATGCGAAGATTTTTAAAGGCATTTTTCAATTTTGCACCAGCCCAACTATATTCCATTGCTAATTTATTTGTTAAAATATGTTTCATCATGTACGAAATCACATCATGATGATCCTTACCTCCTAAAAAGCTCAATTGTCTTGTCTAAAAATATAAAATAATTTAATTAATATTAGTTTATGATCTAAAAATATCAAAATAATAAACATTTGTTTTTCTCTTATAAAAAAAGTTAACATTACTTTTCTTTTAACTTCTTTAAAATTATTTAACATTATATAAATAAATAAATATGTCCAAAATATTGCTTTTTATAAGACATTTCAATAAAATGTTTCTAATCGTAAGTATAAAATGATAATATTTTGTATATACCATTTCTGCAGCAACACATTTGTTTTTTAATTGATTATCAATTCTCTGTAATTGTTCTACGGTATCTGCTGGCAAATCGAAATCATAATGTTCATTTTTTTTTAAATCCGTTTCCTCATTTTTTCTTATGTGATTATCCAACTTTATTAAACGTTCATCAATTGTTGTAAGATTTAACAATACTGCATTTAGTTTCCTGATAATTAAATTATGAAAATCTGCAAAAATAATTGACACATATTATTGTATATCTACTCATTGTCAGATTATATAAATATTACGAATTATATACCATTTTAAATATGTTTACAGTGATATAAATAAAAAAAGTTAAAACTTTAATAATATATATATATATATATAGGTAAGCTTTTACAAAAATTTAAAATTAATAACAGATATATTTTTACCTACATCAATCTCAGCATTACAAGTATCGGATGTAGATATTGTATCTGAATTTTGTGGAACAAGGTCATCTTTATTTGCTGTTCGATGTTCTTGTGAACTTATAGATTTACTATATGTAACTGCAGACTTTTTAGACTGAATATTAATTATTTTTTCATTACTTATTTGTATCGGAGGCTTAGTTATTTTCTTATAATTTTTTATCAGTGGTTTTTTTATTTCATAAGTCATTTTGCTTTTATTTAAATCGTTTGATATATTAGAAGCTTCATCTAAATCATTGCTTGTGTCAGTTCTATCTGAATTATCAGAAGAACTTGAAATTTTTTTTACTCGATTCATTTTCTTATCACCTTGTATTAATGGTGTCTTTATTTCACAGATTTTGCTCTTATTTATTGTTAAAGCTTTTGGTGTATTAGGAAAATTATCTAACTCTAAATCATTGCGAGTTTTTAATTTATTGATGCTTGTGTCGCTTGTATCAGAATTATCAGGAGATGAACCTGTATTTTTTTTTGCTCGTTGATATCTCGATTTTTGAGGTTATTTCCATCATCACCATCTATATCGGATATTTGTTCAGCTAATTTAAGTTTGTCTATAGCTTTATCATATGTATCTAAAACGTATAAAATTTTTGAATATTAAAAATTAGATTTTTGTTTTTATATATTTTATAATCAAATATCACTTAAAATTTAAATTTTAATATATACTTTTAATACATATATATTATAATTTTAATTTATATAATTTTTGATAAAAAAATAAAATACATTTTTTATATTACTAACCGCTGCTACCAAAAATACGGATTATTTTATATAATTGCCAATCATCAGAAGGAAATATTCTTTTCATAATTGCTTTATTTATCTTAATTTGACTTGTATATGATGGCCATTTACATTCCTTATTATTTTCAGTTAACCATTCAGAAGGAACAATTTGTAAACCATCTTCGAACTCCACAATATTATACGCCATAATAACTGTAAATAAAAATTGATCAGCATTGAAATTATAAATAATCTATGATGTAAATAATATGATAAAAATGTGACGATAATAATAATAATAATAATAATAATATTTGCAATTTATATTAGAGTATTATAATTACGTTTAATTATTTAATTACAAATGCAAATTAATATTAAACATGTATTATTCAGTTGTGTGTAACATCGGAAATATAATATAATTTTTTTTATAAGGCATTTTCAACATTTTTGCTCTAATTTTATCAAACTCCCATGTCTGAAGATGAGAATATTCAGACATGATACCAATATTTAAAGTTAATGACGAAATAGGCTGTGTATATAAATCTTCCACTAACACAAGTACTTTGCCAATAGCATACATTTTATTGTCATTAGATTTAATGAAATTTAAAATTGACATTATTTGTCCATTTTCAAAAGAAATGCAATTATTTTTTGGATCATCACAGTTAATATAATATTGATTATTGCAAAAAATTTTATATTGTTGTACAGAAATGAAATCTTTCGTAATAGGACCATCACAATGAGAGCGTGTAAAACATTTTTCCATATCGTATGAATTTGAATATATTTTGAATGTTTCATTATTATGTATTGTCTCAATTTCTGCAAATCTTCTTGTTAATTGCTGTAATGGTTGGTTAGTTTTACGAATTAATTTCTTTAACGTAGACATATAATTCTCAAATTTAAATGCACTAAATTTATCCAGAGCACCAAATTGTTTTACGTCTGCAGCAAGATGTAATAAATTATGAATATTATGTGAAATATATTTAGAACCGTAGATAACTTGAAATGATTTTACAAAATGTTTTAATAAATTTTCTGCATATTCTATAATAGAAGTTTGATATGTTAAAGTAGGATGTGCAAGAATTGTGATTGCTACATGTAATGTTAGAAAATTTAAATATACATTTTCTTGTAGTATTCCTTCAATATAATAGGACCTGTATATAATAAAAATTGCCGATATTCTGTGGCTTTCCAATGTTTGATATACTTTAATGATCTTGGTTTTCGAGCAAAATCAGAAGGAATATAATTGCGTAACTTTATTAGTTTCTTAGAAATTTGTTCTTTGTCTGAATTTGATAATCTTATCTTAAGTGGTCCTGAAAGCCATAACATAATAAGTTTACGCATAACACCCAAACATACCAGGTGCATATAATCTAGTGGCACATT
>NW_028189902.1:0-8581 GCF_048542155.1 Nylanderia fulva | reverse complement strand
CCCAGGAGCAAAGCCCAGGTCGATGACGAGGCAGTTCATCCCCGATCGATTCGATAATCGAAACGCTTGAAGCGCGGCGTGTAGGTTCAGTGCGTGCTGCCCCGTGCCGGATTAACTCAAAAATTATAGAATTTCAAATTATCGACCTACTTCTTCATTCTCTTTGAACAAATAATAAAGTTCTTGACCTGGGGTCAACTTACTTCTGAACAACAGATGTGGATTAATCAGTTATTTAGAGTACAAAGCAATTATATAAAATATTTTTTTATATAAATAGATAAAAATATAAAATTACATAATGATGGGTAGCAGAGTATAAATAAAATTGCAACTCTAATTAATATTATTCTAATGTTATTAATATTATATTTTTAATTTTTATTAATACAATATTTTATATTTTATTTTCTAATTTTATACGACCATCGTGTGTCGATTATTTCTAATTTTTATTAATATTATTGTACAGTTGGAAGAAAAGTATGTGAAAATAATTATAACTATATCTATGTCTTTTGTAGATTTAATAGATAAACATTCGCGTTATCACATGTGCGTCATTCGTTACATACAATTATACAACTCTATTTTGAATTACAAAACAAATATTTAATTATAATATAGGAATCTGTATGCATATATATCTGAATGATCATAATCGATTTAATTTCGATTTTAAAACATATTTCTTTTTTTATCCTTTTTAATTAAAACCGAAACTCGAAATGATGAGAAGTACAGATATCTGGGAGAAAGTAGGTCTTTCGTGATTTATTTGGGTAGAGACTGAAAATTTTGTTTGCTTCTCGCCTACTTTTATGATGTTAGTCATCACTTACGTTTCCTCGAAGTATCGTTGCATAAAACATTTAAAATCCGTGTTTTCCAAATGTTGAATGTCATTCGTAAATCATAAAATAAAAAGAAAAAAGAGCACTTATTTAAAATATAAAAATACACGGTATTCAATTTCGTGTTGCATTTATAATTACTCTGTTAATTTTTATGCATTTGTATGCAAGCTTGTAGGTATTAACATTCTTCTTTAACTCAAAATTAAACAAAAGGCAATATTTTATTTTATTCAATCCGTTAATTTTCTTCTGTTTCTTTCTTCAAATTTTATTATTAAAAGTTCTGCGATTTTTTATATTGAATATAGTTACATAAAATCATATCTTTTATCTCAAAGACACTTTGTAAGCAATGCCATATTTTATATTTAATCATAAACATTCTCATATTATGTATTATTTATAAAGATAAATTATAATAAATATTTAATTATGCCTACGCATTTGGGAGCACTTTTAAACATTTGATTTTGACATATATGTATGTAGATTATTTTTCCAAATTATTGATGGAATTATATAATTTTATGTTGATTTTAGATTCAAAGATGAAATGAGAGCGAGGAAATAGGAGCGAAGGCGAGGAAATGGAAAACTGGAACAAGAAAATGGAAAATAAGAACAAGAAAAAATTGAGAACGAACAAAGGACAAAGAGTGCAACGCGGACTGAATTAAATAAGTATTAATTTAATCACATATAATTACAATCACACATATTTGCAATACATATGCCAAACTCTGCTATAAAAAAAATTTGTCATATGCCAAGGAAGGCTTAAGTCAACTTAACTAAAGAGTGGTGCGCCATTACCGATTATAAGTATCATTAGAAGGCATTAAGAAAATTCTAAAACTTTTCGACCGCTCTTGCAATTGGTTTGAAATAGTATAACACAAGGTAGCATCTCTTTCGGCAAGTTTTGATTGAAAAATTAAACTTGCGCCGAATTTCTTTTATAAACTCCGCATCTTAATCTTAGAATAACTAGTTTTTGATATTTTTTTATATTTTTTGTGTATTATTTTTTTGTAATTTTTTGAGTGGAATTATTTTTGTTATTAAACGTACTCAAGGATCGAGCAGTTATAGAACATGAGAAAAAATTAATAACGAGCGCATATGACAAGTTATAAGGGCTTTACAATAAAATTGTGAGAACGAATAAATCAGGGTAAATTGAGTGCATCGAAAGTTTTTATCGTGCTCGTGGTTTGCAAAGGCGCGGTCTGAAATTTGTATACAATAATTAAGTAGCTTAATCTGGATCATGTGTACGGAATCGGATCACGTTGGGCGGTGAGCGGTATCACGGTATGGCCTCGTATCGGTATAAATGTTGCACAATCCTATGATTTATAATCGAGCAATTAGTATAGCTACATAGATAATCGAGATATGAAAGATGTCTGGTACCTAAAGTTAAGCGTTCGCTATTTATTTATGCGACAATTTACATTTTCTTTAAATAATAGCTGACTTAACTAGTTCCGCATTGTTGAAACAATCCAAGGAATTTCATTTAAATACATCTCATGTATTTATATATACGCAATCATATTTCGATGTGTTCTCGAAAAAGAAGATTCTCAAATGAATGTTTGACACGTTATTCGTAGATCAGGCAGTGTTCTTCGACATTTAAGATGATCCAGGTCCGATTAATCGCATTGAGGAGGCTACACCGCAACCTTCTTCCCCGGGGTAGCTTCTGGGACGCTACCGATTTAGGCTTTCGGTGCCTCCTCCGGCTGCGCATTTGCGGTTTCCGCTTCTATTCCGGTCGGCGGTGGCAAGGTCGGGATATCCGGATATTCGAGCTGAACGCCCTCCTCGCACTCGAAGATCGGACAACAATCGGGGAAACTCGCAGTCTTGTTGGTCTTCTCGGACAGCTTGCACTTAGGATTGGCTTTGGGTAGCGGGCCACAATCCTCTACCAACTCGAATAGACGTCCGGAATTGTCATCAGCGGGTACGCAAGTAGAACGGCCGCAGAACGGCGACAGCTCCCACGTCTTCGTCGGCTCGATGGTCGCGCACTTGGTCGACGCGAAGCACATGCCAGGGAAGTCTGCAACGCGTAGCGATATTTTGATTAGGAGATGTTAATTAGAGAAGACAACAAATTAAATGGAGAATATTAGGATATTAGACTGATTTATTAATAGTAGATTGACGTCTTCTCATTATCTAGAGTTTATTATGACAGAACGCAGTGCGCGAAATATTTATATTATTGATAAAATTAAGGAAAAACTATAAAGCAAATCTGTAGAGGAATTTGCTGAAAAATTTACGGATTCTTTTTTTAACGAATCGCGCTCGATTTTCACCGACAATGATGCATATGAAAGTAAAAGGCAAACGGATGAAACGCGCGGTGATTGCATTTCCTTAATAATGCGCTCACTCACGTGTGCATACATTATCTCATTACCTCGTTACGCGCCAAAAGTGTCGCTACTTTCTAATGCGCCGTGTGCGCCGGACCTAAGCGGTGTTAATGTTTGCCACACTATAATATTGCTCGTTAATTAGCGATCTAAATGATGGGATAGATAAGAGAGCCGAGAGAGAAGAGATGTAATAAAGCTCTTAATATAGTATTGCACATTACAGGCAATGAAATTAATCATTGTCGGTGATAACGATCGAAGATGTTTCGTATGCAACATCTTCTACTCGTAACATTTATCTTAACGGCTAATCGTTTAATTATCAATTTCAGATCAATTTTTTTTTCTCTTGATGAAAGAATCTTCGTTTTTTAATATAATCTTTTTTATTATATGCGAACATATTTTTGAAGAATAATCTGCTTTTCTTATTCTGTACATTTTGGAAAATTTCACTTCCTCGATATAGAACCGGGGTTCGACACGATGACGAGTGCAATAGATGACGGCATTACGGGGCTAATTTGATTGTAATTCGATACCCATCTATGTATATAGTTTTCCTTATCGTCGTCGCCCAATCGTCGGCAGTGATTGTGCTAGAAACTTCAAGGAAAAACCTTTCACTGTCACACGTCGGATCGGTGGGTTGCAACCTTTTGCGCAACGGGGACAACGCCCAAATTTTTAGAGTAAATGGGCGTCGACCTTTTAAAGGGTTAACATTTTCTCATTTAAAAACCAGCCCTTCGAGATTGTTTGGGGATGATTCATTTCGTGAAATTTTACTTGACAACTCGAAAAACCCCAAAAAGGACAATCTTGAAATCAAAAGAGCTTTCTTAAAAAAATTCTTTGATTAAAGGGTTAAAGTAAAAAATTTAAATGAAAGATACATTTAAAACAAAAAATTTTATTAATTTTCAGTAAAATATAATGAAAAACGAATTTGAGCAGAAATATCATTGGGAAAACTTATAATTAAACAACATTTTTGATTAAAATTTTATTCATGTTATCGCGATATTTTTTTTCTGTCTCATTTTTTACCATATGGGCGTTTTATTTCAAAATACAGAGAATGTCGATATCTTTCGCAAAGATTCTATGTCTTCCTAGAATGAATCTAACTCGGCAATCAAGAAGTTAACATAGGATAAACGAGAAAAGAGAAAAGTTATAATTTGTAATTATATTATGAAATCGTACGGTTCTCTTGGCGCTTCAATAATTTTTTTCGAAAGTCTCATGATGCAGGTGAACGAGTCGATCTTTCTTCGATTTTATGGTACTTGATTTCGCCTGTACTTTCATCGCGCGTACCAGTTGTCATTTCTGGCGATTAGACGGAGGTTGTTAGTTTTCACGGACGTTTCGCTTTCAAATAACGATGATACTTTGTATGCGATAAACGTATGCAGGAAATGTTACCGCACAATTTCACTCTCCGGTATAATTCTTTTAACCATAATAGCACAGATACACGTACATATGTGTACCATATAAAGAATGTATGAAAGGTTCATTGTGTTATCTTTTCAGGAGGAGAACTAAAGGAGTGTCGAGAGAGACTTATACTCGTGTTACATATTCAACGCAGAATCTTCGGGCACATCTGTAACCTTCTAAGATGCGACCAACGAGGAGATCTATCTTTCTCGTAAGTTTCCACACCCAGTACGTGATGCTGCCATTCGCTACAATTCGAGCAACGAGGTCGCATAATTTTCTCCGTCGTCGTGAGTAATTCGATTATTCATGGAAATCCAGGGTCTTTACTTCACAAATAGGAAAGAACGAGGCCACGGTAATTAAAGATCGATAGAAGGAATATGTCGCATCTATGCGAATATCAAGGATTTTCTCTCTGAGAAGCTCTCAAATTATGATTTATCATCGCTTGCGGTCGCGCATTTTTATCACAGAATATAATTTATAAAATCTCGCATTAAAACGACAATTTCTCTGAAATAATGGAATAAAAGATTGCTTGTATATATACTATTTTCTTAATTAATCGAGAGATAACATTAATTTGAAATTTAATACTTAAATAATCTGCTAACAAAATTGTAAATGTAGGTAAATGTTTCATAGCTATCATGGGATTCATCTAGTAACACATTACAATTTGAAATCACACTAAACTTTATTTTTTTCAAATTGTGATATTGACGTGTATTATTTTTGTATTACGTTATAATTATGTTTAACATAATAGGTTCTCTCTTAAAGGTCTCTTCTTAACGATACATTCATATCGAGAAAGAGAAATTGGCCATTGCTGCACCCTATATAGATCGTATAAAGAAGAAAATGATATTGGACAAGGGAGAAGGAACGGAGCAAAACTGGTATCCGGTAAGGGGATCATAAGGTGATGGTTACAACACGAAACTTTCACGCGATCTCGTGATCTTGACGCCGAGAGTAATGTGCGATTCCTATTTTTCTCGACTTGTCCATGAAATATCACTGATACATCGTGTGAATCAGGAACCGCACCCTCGAGATAAAAAAAACCACGGAAATTACGCGTATCAAAAACACGCATGGATAAATACGGAAGGAGACGGTTTATTACGGAATAAAAAAGTGATATTCTCTAGCAAGGTCAGTACGAGGGGAAACGGGCGAAGAATAAGCAAGGATTTATAGAATCTTATCTTAGAATCCATGAGATTGCGGTAATTATAAGAAACTGTCCGTGACTTTTTTGTATCCGAATATCGATAGTAAAGATTTCGATTCGAGATCGAAAGTGAATTCGCAATTTATACAGTTACTTTTTGAACAAAATTAAATTGGCTGCACAATATCCTTTAGAAATATTAATTTTGTAAATATTTTTTACTTTAGAAAATGTTTGAATGTAATTTTTATTTCTATTTATAATATGGAATCAATTTCGAAGAGAATCTGAATAAATTCTATATTTGAATATTTCAGATATTTCACGTTACTTTAATGTAGAATTTTTTTAGAGTATTATTTTGTTTATCTTGAAGAAAAATGATAGATTCGAATTAATGAGTTTTAAAAATGATCGATTTAAATTACGCTGTTTTCTTTTCTTCCCGCGAATGATTTTAGCGATACTTTAGCATGTCATCGAGATTCCGAGACAGTGATTTTAATGCGTGACTAGACATCATAAGACAGTTGAGTATCTTTCAAGGACCGGTTGAAAGTAATGACAATCGTCCCACTTGTAGGTCGTATGCACTGTTCTTTGAAATTCGGCCAGATACTTAACAGTGCTTCTCTCTCAATTGATGTGTGAGATCATCCTTTTTCAAATTTAGTTACGCTTTCAAGAAAAGAATTATATTGCTAATTTATTTTATAGAATTCGCGTTTGTATGAACATTGTATAATTTTTATTATTTTATTTGCGGTCCATTTTTGTATTTTAAAAACGCACTAATAAACTTGATCAAAATATATATCTTATGTTTAACAAATCTTAATATATAAATAATAGAATTAACTTGTAAACATATACTTATTCATCTCACAAACACATTTCAAAGAACGTGTTACGACATTTGTAAATTACGATTTATCTGTATTTTTTCTGCATAAATAATAATATATCTGCATAAATAGTATTATATTATTTTTAAATTTTCTGCATGGAAAAAAAGAACGCACTGACCTAAACTTTTCTTTCGACGACAAATTAACATATTACTTATCACACTATTTGCTCGCATTTTTAACACAAATTGTATTGTCAAATACATATCATTTTCTACAAATTATCAAATAATATTAATATCATATTATATATATTGAAATCCATTATTATTTCAACAATAATTAAAAATATTTCATGGTAAAAATATTTTTTATGATCCCTTCGGAGCTATTTTTCACTGAGTAGAGAGAAGAAAGATTACAGTATTATATATCTTATTCTATCACTAATAGACTTATGTATAATCATATTCTATTGTATAATTGAATGCGACTTGTGATTTTTCTGATTGATTTTATCGCACATTTAATCATAATATGATTCAAAGATTTGACAAGTAGATAAAATGTGATATTAACTGAAAATGAATTAATTTACAGGCGGCTTCTGTAAAGCTTCTTTTATAAATCAATTGACGAGGATATATCATCACTTACCACGAAGAACGTCAGCGGGTATCAGCCTCCGGAAAGTTTTTGGTCGTTCTTGTTCCGTGATACCTGCGGCGGTGACGAAGGCGACCGCGACGCACAGCAAGGCAAACCTGACGACGAGCTTCATGATCTCGAGAAATTCACGACTGATTCACCGGGGCCTTTCCTTTAGGCGCGGAAGGAAAAAATGGAGCTTCTTGTTTCGATTAAGACTGGTTGGGCCCGATTCCCGTAGCGGCATTTTATAGCCGGCTATCGGGCGGGGTCCCCGTTATCCCCACCTGATGAACATAGTCTCTCACCTCTTGAACCGCCAGTTACCGAAGAATCGCTTGCGACCGGAGCTCGAGTGGTGCCAGAGACACATCACAGGAATAAACACACGAGGTCCACACTTGTGAAGAAATAGGTAGGGATGCATCCTAGAGTGATCATATTCTATTCATAAGTATGCAATTTGTCCGTTAGAAGAATTAAAAGTATAAGGAAATAAATGAATACATGTAAAAAAATCAATGATAAACATTTTAATTGAAGTGAGAAATTAATTTATTCTTCATCGACGTAAAATATTGAATGCTATCTTATTCTATCTTATTTTAAATTCACGCGACGCATTCTGTATATTTATTTAGATTAGGTATATCGATAACATATATGATTTAAGAGAGGGTCGGGAATTATAATTGCTAAATAAGTTGTCAACACTTTAAAAGTTGAAAAAATTTTAAGGGAAATTTTGCATTCTGCATTCTGTTTAAAAATTTAATTTAAATTTGCGATTTTTTGGGCAATGAAAAATTTAAAGAGATGGCTTAATTATACACTAATCCCCCCATAAAAAAACTAGTATTATGACTATGTTTTTGTAAAACAAACATTACACTAAAAAATCCTGATTATTTGCATTCAAACGTTTTTATTATAAAAATATTTTACTTAGTTGATAGTCTCGGCGGATAAATCGCATCAACTTTATTTAAAACTTTTTGATGGCTATTTTTTAACCGAAAAATTTTTGGTTGGAAACGGGTTGGAAAACGTTAGGGTAAAGTGGAATTTTAAGGTGTCATTTAATATGGATTTCTTGGGAAGACTTCCCAATTAGCAAAATTTTAGAGTAAACGCAAACGTTAGGAAAGCTTCCCCCAGCTGATTCATTTTAGCGCAAAAAATTTTTAAAAGGGCGCG